>NC_138207.1:48408815-48456315 GCF_964194415.1 Vipera berus
TTACTACTGGTAACCTTTGCTTTAGTTTATTACTTATTCATTCCCCCCGCCAGTGATAAATCTTTATAACTGTCCTTTTATTTTTTTAAAAGTCTTTTATTAGCCATCCCAAGAAATAAGTTGGAAATATTTGATAACTGCCTTTTTGTGGTAATGTCCCAAGGCCACAAAGAGGAAGATTATCTCTTGCTCTGTCTGCTTGAAAGTATCTTACCTTCAATATCTATATGCTTTTACATTTTCCTGTTTTTTCTTCTCTTTCTAGGCTCCCCATACCTACGTGAAGTCAAGTCACGTCTTCATCTAAAAAAGTTCTTTTTATCTAACAATTAAGTCTTTCATTATATATGTAAAAACAAAACTTAGCTCAATTGCCAAGAGGCAGGTGAAATGCAAGCTACAGCCAAGTCATAATTATGTTATAAACAATAATATGTAATTGTATAAATAAGTATGGACCAGAAAGGTAAGCATGCATACCTCGTTAGCTGTTCCTTCTCTTTCAGGAGATTCTCCAAATGATTCATGAATGAGGCACCACGCTCAATAAAAGGTTTAGAAAGCTGAAGCAAAATTCCATGAAAATCATAAAATATTTTCAGACCACTGGTGGCTATTAAACTTAATATCTAAATTTCTTAGATGTTTATTTAAGAAAACTCTTGAAAGAGCTAAACACACCTGAAAATCAATTATAGTCCTTGACTAATGACCACAATTTAGCCTAAAATTTCCATTGCTAAGCAAGACAGATGTTAAGCGAGTTTTGCCCCATTTGACAACTTTCTTGCCACAGTTATTAAGTGAATCACGGCAGTTGTTAAGTTAGTGACATGGTTGTAAAGCAAATCTGGTTCCCCACTGACTTTGCTTGTCAGAAGTTCACAAAAGGTGATCAAATGACCCTGGGACATTGCAGCTGTCATAAATACACACCAGTGTCCAAATTTTGATCACATGACCACAAGTATGCTGCTTATAGTCATAAGGGCGAAAAATGGTCATAAGTCACTTTTTTCAGTGCCACCTAAGTTTGATTATTAAATGAATGTTTGTAGATCAAGAAATACCTATATCTTAAATGTACTAAGTGGAATATCAGAGGGGGGAAAACAGAATCTCTTGAAAAAAATTCTTAGGTTTGTCACAAGTCCTCTAACAGAATCCAACCTATTAACTAAAAAAGTTACTGAGCTAATCACAAGAATAAGTCAATATGGGTTTTTTTCTATGAGGTACAAGTACAAAGTTTCAAAAGTTTCCACCACTAGCACCATTGAGAAATAATTTTCTGGCAAATATTGCTTTATATGTTCTGATATCCAAAACTATTCTAATTTGAAAATATCTTCCCTTTTGCAATGGCTTCCTAACATATAATAAAGGTAAAGGTTACCCCGCACATGCGTGCTAGTCGTTTCCGACTCTAGGGGCCGGTGCTCATCTCCGTTTCAAAGCCGAAGAGCCAGCGCTTGTCCGAGGACGTCTCCGTGGTCATGTGGCCGGCATGACTAGACGCCAAAGGCGCACGGAACGCTGTTACCTTCCCACCGTAGTGGTCCCTATTTTTCTACTTGCATTTTTACGTGCTTTCGAACTGCTAGGTTGGCAGAAGCTGGGACGAGTAACAGGCGCTCACTCTGCTACGCGGCACTCGGGATTCGACCCGCCAAACTGCCGACCTTCTGATCGACAAGCTCTGCATCCTAACCCACTGAGCCACCGCGTTCCTAACATATAATAGATTCAATTAAAAAGACAGATGCTATCTTCATATTATAATGAGGGTTTTCTGGATTTTTTTATGTAAAATTATACCAATATTTAAAAAAATTAAAAAGGCTGGGAGCTGTACAAGTAAAGAATTTGTTTTCATGAGGATGTTTGTGCCTATGGTCATTGCACTAGATAGGACTTTTTAACCAAAGACAATTACTTACAGAAGCATTGTGTGTTGTAGAAATGGTGCTTGCTAGTTTATCCTTATTCATAGCTTCTTCTGACTTTTTTGCAGCTGGCCTGACACTCTGGAATAGCATTTTTTCAAAAGGGATGAGTGTGTCTTCTTCACTACTGTTCACGCTGCAAACAGAGGCCTCATTATCACTATCAGAAATGCTCTTTAATTTTTGAACTAACTCATATGCTTCATTGTTAGATTTATTTAAGTTACATGAAGAATTAGGAATAGTGTCACAAGTACAATCTTCAAGTGAGACAACACTATCACACTCTCCCAAGGAAGATCCACGTTGCTCAGCATTTTTTTCTGAAGGAACTGTAGAATCATTATTTCTTCTTGTTTCTAAATAAATAGGATGAGTAGATGTCTGTAATTTCTTCTTGCTAGTATCTGAAATTTGGATTTGGTCATTTTTATTTATAATGCATCCATATGATTTATTTTCAGCTTCAGATTTATCTACTGAAATAGGCAAGTCACTGCTAGACCAATCTATATCTGCTGGCTGGAAATTCTTGTGAGCAGATATTCTGTGTTTTGAGTAATTAGTATTATGGGGAATTTGCGAACTACCAAGTTTGTGTTTATTTAATGTCTGAACTTCCTGTAAATTTTTCACATTTGTTTTTGATGAAATCCTTTTCCGTTTTTTAGCATGTTTATTGTTAGCTATTCCAAATGAAGGTGTAGCACTGGAATATGCTGTAGGATTGGGCTGGCTTTTTGCGACAATAGTTTTATCAGAGCTTAATCCTGAATGAAACACATTTTTTGAAGATTGTGCTGAAGAAGACTCATCTGTAAAATAAAAACAAAGTGATGATTACACTGCATATTCCTGCATATTCCATATTAACTATTCAAATGGTCAAAATAATAATGAAAGTGATTATTATTTCCTCATTCCTGCATGCACATAAACAAAATGTATACTGTAAGCAGTATACATTTTGAAGCAGTAAACTTCAGGAAATTAAATGTGGGAACTGGGTACTGTATTTAATTCCCTAAAATAGTTCAATACTATTGTTATAAAATTAATAAATTATGAATAGCATGTAAAAAAATGTTAGGCTATGCATAAAGTTCATAGCTCAAGATGTAAGGGAAAATGTGAGAGATAAAAGAGTTACAAAACAATATCATTCAAGGTTAGAAGTTAGCATGTTGTGGCGTCCTTGGTGCTGTCTCAGCTTGGCTGTTTACATGTTATCCCTGAAGAGATTACCCACTTGAGTAAACAACCAAGCTCAGACAGTTCAACCTTAAGCTACATATATTCTCTTCTATAAGTATGTACGTTCCTGTTCTTTTAATGAGTTAAAAAAAATTACAAAGGTTTTTTAATCTACATTTTTTATTATATTGTGGGCCGCCTGGAGTCATCCCAAGGAGTGAGATGGGCAGTTCAAAAATGCAATAAATAAATATACTTGAGTTTATAAATGTAACTTTTTACATTTATAGGTCAGGTTAGTATGCAGATGATAATACCCAGTTTTACATTTCCACCATGGGCCAACCAGTGCTGCCAAGAACTCTTCCCAGTGCTTGAGGACTGTGGGGTCCTGAATGGGGGGGGGGGGGAAAGAGGCTTTGGCGCAACCCTAGCAAAACTGGATAGCTGTGGAATATAAAGCCCCTTCCCCCACTGATTCCAGAGGCTCCCCATCTTTAATTCTGCCCGGCATATAATTTATGTGACTTTGAGGGCCAGGCGCTCTGATCTGATAGGCAATTTAAAAGTTCTTCAAACAGTAGGTGGCAACTGTGGGTGGGAGTGGGGAGCTTTGCAAGGGTTCATCTTGTGCAACAATTGCATCCATTCCCGATCCAAAAAAGCCTTACTCATGGCGACTCATGCCTTAGTTCTTTCATCTGGACTTCTGAAACACATCTTAAATGGGGCTGCCCTTGAAGATCATTCAGAAGCTGCAGCTGGTTCACAATACTGCAGCACAGGAGTTTGACATTTCTTGATACATTTATATGCCACTGCAACTGAAGGTGATGGTTATCACCTATAAAAGCTCTAGTTGTGGGACCCCTGCTTGGCCCAGCAGATCTAAGCATAGACAGCATGTTCCATGTCCCTTCCATCAAACAGTGCCATGCTATTGCAGCAGTTGTCTTCTTTGTGGCAGCACCTGTCCCATGGAATAACAGCCCTCCAAAAATTGGATTGCTCTGATAGGGTTAAAACTTTCTCAAGGCTCTGAAGACCTGGCTGTAACTCCTAGAATTTGGTGGTTAGATAAGCTCTGCTTTTGATGTGAACATTTTGATTAGAGTGAGGTTTTTTTTCTCTTTAACTTCAGGCTTTGTGAATTACATATGAATGCACTTGTTTTAATTATTATATGCTGCCCTGAGTTACTGTTGTAAGAGGGGTGGTCATATAATTTACTTGAATAATACCAAGAAGTACTGAGCTAAAATATGTATTTTTAAATTTTATGTTACATCATTTATTTTTATGTTTGTACCTGAAGAAGATTCCAGTGAAACTGAGCTTGAATTTTTTCTTAAGAAATCTTTGGTGTCCTTAAAATAAGAATATACAGAAAAAAAGTTTTAGAATGTACAGGTAAGCTTTTACAGAGTATATATCTTTTCAGTATAGCAGATATTTCAGGATTAAACAGAACTATTACTTTTTATTTGACGCAGTTAAAATATTTATTTTATTTATTTTTATTTTAATAATATTTCTATACCGCCCTTCTCCCGAAGGACTCAGGGCGGTGAACAGGGCAAGAATAAAAATACAGAATTACAAAAATTAAAAAAGGATTAAATACATGCCCACTAAAAACAATCAATACAATATTAAAAACCCCGATAAAACAACAGTAAGAAAAACCCCACCAATCCCCCGTCAGGCCAGGCCGGCTTGTTCGAATAAAAATGTTTTTAGATCGCGGCGAAAGGAGCGAAGATATCACCTGTAGAATAACAGCATCTTAGAAGAAGTAATAGAATAAATAAATTTAGAACTAACAGATACTTTAAAAGATTCAGTTTGTAGAAAACCAATCAAGGTGAAGCAACTTTCTCCTGAGAAAATCATTAAATTGGCCAAGTTCAGAATTTGTACTAAAGATAGCCTGTGTCACAATTGTTAATGTCACACAACATAATAATGTAAAACCCAACTACATTATGGTTTAATACAATTAAAAATCTAATGAACATTTAGAACTTTTTTTGGCTTCTGGGTGAAAAAATGGCAGACTAAGACTCTTCAAAGGAGTGGAGACACAACATTGTGCCAAAGATCAGCACTCAGGCATTAAGCCAGACAAGGAAAAGCCTCTTGGGCTCCAGAAGACGACTGCAGAGTGGTAGATTTATGACTTGGAGGGCCAGCTGTAGAAGAAACAAGTTCACAACTGCAGCAGAGCCTGCATTAAGACACTGTGTTAAAGTCTTAATCCAATTAGGATTATAATTATTTTAAAGTTAAAGAGAAAATAATAGCTGCTTCTGGATTGTGCCATGTGGCCAGGAACAAAGAGGCATGCTCTGCTTCCCTAGTGTGAGCTCTGGAAAGCAATCAAGAGCTTGAGTTAAGGAAGTAGAGCAAGCCGTTCCATCTCTGATCTGTGTGGTGCAATCCTGGAATTAGCTACTTCTGGAGTGCCCACAATTCAATGCAGCCAGCCAAAACATGGTAGCTACTTCCAAGATTACGCCACATGGAGCAAACTGACCTTCACTAACCCTAGTTCCTGAGATCTTCAAAAGGTAAGGTGTGGGGCCCAACTGGGTGGGAAGGAGGCCCAAGACCCACAGGAACCCGGGGTGGGGGGAAATAAGCAAGGAGGGGGCACTGCAATATCCCTACAGTCAGTCATAAGGGTGAACGACTGCAGAGGTGCTACAGTGGCCATAATTCTGGATCCAGGTGGTAGTAATTTTGAGGGGTGTTTTCTGCTGTAACTCTCAACTAAGTTACCAGTTTTAGCCCTGGTAGTGCAGTGAATAAAGTGCAGTATTGCAGGCAAAACTTTGTCCATAGCCTGGAGTTCAATCCTGATGGGGTCAAGATTGACTCAGCCTTCTTTTCTTTCAAGGTCTGTAAAATGAGGATCCAGATTGTTGAGGGCAATATGCAAATAATGCTTCTATACTGTAAACTACGCAGAGAGTACTGTAAAGCATTATGGGCGATATCTAAGCCTAAATGCTATTGCTGTAAGTCAAGGATTATCTGAATTAATTTGCTATGCAGTTATTATTCTTGCATGAATAGGAAAAATAATTTCTAAAGATTTATTTTCAGAAACAAAAGTGCAGTTTTTTCACCTTCTCTTGTCTCTTTCTGCAAACAGTTCCTAATGATTTTGGAGATGAAGAACTAATTGAACTGTCTTGTGGTAACATGGAATAGACTGGTTTTTGACACTGAGTTTCGTGGCTCTGCTTCTTCAGACTGTTGTTTCCTGAAGTGGAAGCCCATTTATTCAAGCTTGAACCAGTTGTGTCTAGATCTTCATGTTCTGTTTTATGTTGTCTACTACTATTCTCTATTAAATGTGTTCTTGCCTGAACAGGATTGTTCTCATTTCTTTTCAAATTTGTTGTGTAAATATCTTTTAATAGGAAAGAACCATCAGGTAAGGCATTAGATACGAACAGTTTCCGAACCACAGGTTTTGGATGATTAGCCTTCAATATTTTGCAAACACCATTTTCTGGACTGTTTTTTTTCTCTGACTTAGCCTTTCGGAATAAAGCATCAATTATTGGGCTTCTGCCTGATGGTGAACAAGGCAATGTCTTCTTTCTATTTTGCTTTGAAGAAGATATGCTTTTTTTAAGATGGTCTACACATGAACCTGTATGTTCAGCATGTCCATTTCCTTTTTCTGGAGAGCACAACACAGTTCTGTCTTCATTAATACATGTAAAAGAAATGAATAACAAATTCAATAAACTTAAATTCTATAAACTTAAATTAATCATACACAATTTCTAGAATCTTATGGAGCATTCCAATGACCAGTCTGTCTCAAGACTATTGATAATTAATTTTTTTACATTTATTGAAATATATATATGTCTTTGAGTGAGATTATTTGAACAAGGGATTAAAACTGTATCACCTGCTAGATTTTTGAGAGGAATATCCCTCCCAAAACATTGTTTGGAATCTCTTTAGATAAGATTAAATCTTTCCAAAAGAATCAAGAGCATGCAAGATCCCAGTAATGGGTTCTTGAAGTCAAGAAATGTTGCTTGTGTATGGTCTAAGTCATGCAATTGAATTATATTTCACAGCAAGAGACATATCAGTTATAAGAATACTCACTGCTTAATAGTACCAATAAGTATTTTGCAGGTAAGAGAACACAGCATTTCAACTGAAATAATAAGAGACACACTGCCATCCGTGTAGATATATTTTCAGGCAATGTATTTTCTCTGGATATTTTGGATGGCAACACTCAATCTCAACTAGCATGAGCAGTTGTAGATAATAGGAAATGTGGATTAAAGGACAAACGCAGTAATTTAGTAAGTATTCCAGTCTTGGGACAGCTATTCCTGTGCACTATTATTAGCAAGTTTTTTTTAGATCTTTCAAGTCACTGAGCCTTGGAAATTTAATTACCTATATAACAGCATAATTCCATCCTAACGGTCAATAGAAGCGTCATTTGTTTTCACCACTCCTCAGAAAATATGATCACAAAAGGGAATGGAACTTTCGTGATATTGGTGGGAGAGGAGAAGAAGCAGAGGAATACACCAATCAGGGACTGTAATAATAGCAGTCCAGACCAAATACCTCACCATCACAGCACCCAACGTGAAGGAAAGTGGCTAAATCTGGAAAAATATTTCTTAAACCGGCTTCATTTCCAGTCCATTTCATGAGAGATAAGCAGCTGAAGACTGCTGTTCATAAAATCTCTATGAATCAATAAACACTGCCAACAAGCACAGAACATTATCTTATCATTATCATTACCAAAAGACACACTTGTATCTGAAAGAAACATTGCTTACCTGGTTTGGGAGTTGGTTTGAAAAAGTCAGTAATACATTTGCTTCTATAATAATAATAAAAAGAAACATAATAAAAACTTAGCAATGTTTGGAAAGGACATTTTAAAACACACAGTAAGTTGTCTTTCTCTATCAGATCTTTCTAGATGTACTGGAATCATATTTCCCATCAAGTCCAGCCAGCCATTGTAAACTGAAGGAGGATGATTTACTGCCAGGAAGTCAACAGATGACAACTCAAGTTGAATTATAGGAACACAGCAATCTTTAGCATGCTGAGTATTAACAAACAATACAGCTCTCTTATCAGACTGAATGAGATGTAATATTGTAACAGACTACTGATATTACAGCTTTGATTAAGTAACATGGACTCTTGCCACACATGTGGCAACCACGATCATCCCCAGTTAGGGTAAATATAGAATATTTCCTGTACTATAGCCTTAGTTCTGATTTCCAAATTCTAATTTTGGAAATCTTTGTTTTATTTTATTTTATTTATTGATATTTATATCTGAAAAGCAGTTTAAGAATTGGAGTGCAAGAATAAAAATTAGATCTTTGTTCAGAATAGCCTACCACACTGATATTTCGCTTTCCCTATTTCAACATTCAACTTTGGTTCACTTGTTTGAAGGAAAATTATTTGCCTTTGCTTCTAAGGCAGGGATGACCAAATACACCTTATGTAGAATTTTCTATCCCAACAGAGATTTTGGAGGAAGGAATGTCAAAGTAATAAATGAAAACAATTTATCAAACAATGGAAACTTGTTTTTTAAAATTTATTTCTTAGAGTATACAAGATGTTCTAAAGTATTTGGTTTGGGAAACACTTTGTAAAATTAAGAGCACATAAGTAAATAGTTTTGAATACAGCTTATCTAACAATATGCTGTTCCAATTCATAAGGACTTCAGATACGTCTTCTGCTCCATATAGCTCATTGTGTATTTTTTTTCCTTGATTCACTGTTTATACAATGCTACAGTACCCGCTCTTCGTTATATTTTTATGCACACCTTATTACTCAGAGCCAGCATGTGGTTTGGCAAAACTGTACATGAAAATACGTTATTATTATTGGCTGTGAGTAAAAACCTTTGTTTTTGTGAGTTGATATAATTCATTTTGATATCGGGTATTTAAACTGTTCTTGGATAAATTTTGGAATGAGGCCTCTTATTATTCTGATATTCAATATTCCTTTCTTTGAGATCTCTCTTAGCCAGAGTAAATCTGAGGAATGCCTTAAAACATTTGTATCCTGTCCAATTATTGATCTTCTCTGGTGAGATTTCCACCACAGAGCTTAAACCATGACTTAGAACTTAGCGAGGAACAAAAATCACTTTTGGCCCTGCTATTTTGAATATTCTGGGATTTGTGGTTGCACTGTAACAATTGAATTGTAACAACAGAAGAAACAGGAAAAGAAGGAAGAAAGCAGCAGCAACATGAAGACATAGAGTGCAACTATAGAGATTAAAGCATTATCCTGCCTACAAGTATTCTACAGAAATAGATAACAGATATTGTGAAGGGTATTCCCTTTTTTGGGTAATAATGCTTCATCATTCTTGTATTATTTTAATTTGTAAAGGTGGGAGGACTTTTTAGAATGCTGCACAATCCCTACTTGTAGAAATATTTTGCTTGATTTTTGCAAAAAGCAGCAAACGCCAGTGTAACCTTTTGCAACAAACTACTCCAATGTTTGCTGCTGATGGTTTATTTATAAAAACTGGATTCAATATGGAAGTAACTGGAACATACAACTATACTACATCCAACATACCACCTTACTATAATTCACACAACTTACTAAGTTAAAACCAAAAGCTTTCCGGAAACAAGTACGGTAAGTGCTGTAATGAGTCTTGGACAAGTACTAAGCTCACAGATTATGACTGAATTTGAAACCGTACATACTGTAGCACCAGCTGTTGTAAGTTTCTACTTTGCTTCTGAAGTCTTTAGGATTGAATATATCACATACACTATACCATGCACATTTCCCATTCTATACTGAAAATGCTACATTATTAATATAAATGTATTGCCGACAAACAATATCTGATTTGGTGTTTCTATCATTTTTTAAAAAATGTTTTTTTTACCAATTGTAAGAATAGCCAGAGTACAAACTGAAATTAGGAGGAACTGAAGTACAGTAATGACACTTTTTCTAATGAGCATTACAGCAAAAATCCTAGTGTCTCACACACTGAAAAATGTTGTAGAAGAAAACGGTCATATCATATGAGATTCCATTCTTAAAACTGAATAAAAAATCAGGAATAAACAAGATTTTAATAAACCCATCACAATGTTACTTTGTTTTACTGCTAATCTATTATAGCAAAATTAAACTGATATAAACTGTATTAATTACAACCACCTCATCAGATGGCTTAACTGCTAGGCTAACTTATATTAAAGAAAATACACTAATTGCCACTAATAGTTTAATTTAGGATATATTCCAGACTAGTGGTTTCCTAGCTGCTTGACAGCTGAGGGACCAACACATACACAGCCTCAAGGAAACGTTTGTGTTCTATGTGTAAAATAAAAGGCAAAGCTTCACCTGGCACCAGTGAGTTTATGGAGTAATGACTAAATGTACCAAATATGAGGAGTAAATCACATTCCTTTTTTTAAAAAAAGTATTATATATAGCTTTAATACTTCCTAGCCTTCTCCACATGTGCCGTGTTCCCTCAATTGCTGTGTATTCATACCCAATGGTTGGGATCAAATGATGCATTAAATCAAATCCCGACAAACCATATTATGACTTAGCTCACCTATATAATAATTCCTTGAGAATAAGAAACAGCATATTTTTCAGCCCTCTACTTATTGGTTACATTTCCCTCAAATATTAAGTAGTGCCAATGAAGTACTGCAGGGCATTCCATGTCAACAGTGCCAAAATTATACCATCAAAATTATACCCAAAGCTGCATGGGTATGCCCAGAGGTTCTACCTCCCATTAGTATACTTTTTTATCATAACAGAATTTAGAATTATATGGTAAGATTTAGTCTGCTTTGAATTTATGAAAAAAAACACCTCCCAAACTAACCAGGAAAACTTTCATTGATCATGCCAACTACTTGTATGCACTTTCCTTCTACCTTTAGTTCAGCATCTACCTTTTGTAGACATCCTTTACATGTCTCAGGCAATTCTAAAGCACTTTAAAATATTAAGCTTGCCTTTCAGAATATCATCCAATATTTGGCAATTTTCAGATTAGCTATACAGTGTGAAAAGTTTCTTTTTCTCATCTGAAAGCTAGAAAAGATTTTATATAATCTCAAGGGAAGAGAAAGGAAACGCATTACTCTTGCAGGTAGAGAGCAGCATCTTCTTCTCCAGAGTCCATTTTCTGTCTGTGCAACAGAGTGAGAAATGGAACTTTTTAACTATTTTGTACAGAACTATTTTTTCCCTTTATAGTCACATTGCTGCTCTTCCATATGGCGATTGCTAGTTTGTGCAAATTTCTGGGGCTACATACTAGCAGTACCTCTTTCTGGTTGCAACCCTATTGCTGGTATTCAACTTTCAATGTATCCATTTATTCTTCCCCCCCCCTGAAGTGGTTTCTCCTCAGGTAAGGCTAACTGCAAAAGCAAAGAGCCATTCCTTGCAAGCATCATCCCAAATGGAAGAGCCCAGCAAGAGTTTGTCCCTCTCCCCCCAACCCCAAATTCTTTAAGGATTGGAACGTTTTCTGTCAGATAATCCTTTCAAGATTAAGATAGGCAATAAACGTCCTACACGACTTTTTTTTTAAAGGGAAGCCTATAAACTACTCAAGGACCCGGCTTACAGGAATTTGTTCCACTTGAATAGAATAGAATAGAGCTGGAAGGGATCTTGGAGGCCTTCTAGTCCAGCCTCCTGCGCAAGCAGGAGAACCTATACCAGTGATGGCGAACCTTTTAGAGACAGAGTGCCCTAACTGCAATCCAAACCCCACTTATGTATCATCGGGTGCTGGGTGGGCATGGCCCATTGGGTGGGTGTGGCTGCCGTAGTAACAGCAGACTGGGTGAGACTAAAAAGTTCAATCAATCAATTCCCAGTTTGTGAGATCTTTTTTTTTCCCCCACGAGAAGTTGAAAGTAATTGAACCCTTTTTTTTTGCACACGGCGGTGGAGGCCTAAAGCGAAAAGGTTTTATGAAACCCAGCTGAAGGCCTAGGACTGGGACGACGGCGCACGTGCCCACAGAGAGGGCTCTGTGTGCCACCTGTGGCGTGCCATAGGTTTGCCACTACGAACCTATACCATCTCCGACAAGTGACTGTCTACCTCTTCTTAAAAATCTCCAGAGATGGAGCACCCAAGATTTCTGGAGGCAAGCTGTTCCACTGGTTGATTGTCCTCACTTAATTCCAGGCTGCTTCTCTCTTTTGATCAGTTTCCAGCCATTGTTTCTTGTCCTGCCCTCTGGTGCTTTGGTGAAAACTCCCCTCTTCTTTGTGGCAGCTCCTCAAATACTGGAGTACTGCTCTCAAGTCTCCCTATTTCTTCCTTTTCTTTAGACTAGCCAAACTTCATCCGGCTTCACCGAACAACACATTCCCACCCCCTAACCCAGGGGTAGCCAACCTCGGCTCTTTTATGACTCGTGGACTTCAACTCCCAGAATTCCTGAGTCAGCATAGCTGACTCAGGAATTCTGGGAGTTGAAGTCCACGAGTCATAAAAGAGCCGAGGTTGCCTGCCTACCCCTGCCCTAACTAACCCCTCTAGTTCTGGAAACGCAGCTGACCCTTCCGCTCCCAAGTCCCTCACGGGATATCTGATGGGAACAGTCACTCCCACGTACCTGGTATCCGCGGCCCCGCGGCCCCCCGACTGGAGATGCTGGCTGGGAGAACGCGCAGGAAGGCTAAGCTGCGCCTGGCGCCCGCTCCCATTACAATTCTGGGTCATGTTTCCAAATGCAGCCGCCCGCTTCGGGGCTGAAAGGAGTAATAGTTTCCAGGCTTTCGGTTCTCCATTGCACAACACCCCGGGCGAAAGGGAGAGGCGGAGGGGGCGTGGTGTTCCTGAAGCGGCACTAGGATTGGTCGACCTCGGGGAAGGGTGCTCCGGTCCACGTGCCGACCTCGAGGAATAGAAAAATACAGAAAGCCCGAGCGCTCCTCGGATTGGTTGCTACTCCCAGCCAACTTCGAACTCTGCGTCGTTACGTAGCTCTTGCTTGGCTTACACGGGGCGTTCCTATGGGGCGGGAGAGGGAAATGGTTGAAATTGGAGCCTCAGCGCTTTCCGGTGGCAGCGCTTCTAATAGGCTGGCGGAAGAGCGCGCGCTGCAGGCCAAAGCTTCTCGGATTCACGCCAGCCAGATAAGGGAGGAAAAAAGCGCCGCGCGCATGCGTGCAGAGGCCCTCGGCGTTGGGAAAGGGGAGAAAGAGAGAGGGATGAGATAGGCGGCGTTCTCTCTCAGCAGCGCAGGGATAAATAATAAATAAAGAAATAAGAGTGGGTAAATATGCCATCCCAAATGGCAACACAGCGGCAGAACATTGCAACCGCCCATTAGTCGTAAAGAGTCGTTAGATTTATTATCAATTACCATAATAATAATAATAATAATAATAATAATAATAATAATAATAATAATAATAATAATAATAATAAACCTTTATTGTCAAAGTACATGTGTACATTGAGATTAGCTGAGCCCCCCCCCCCGCTCTCTTCCCCCCAACACAGTGACAACAAACCCTCCATCCCACCACACTATGTGAACCAACTACACCACACACCGGCCTCCCAAGTCAATTCTGCATAAGATTATGTCCCATTTAAAAGCCTAACAGCCCACGGATAAAAGCTATTTTTCAGCCTGTTGGTACGGCTGGCTATATTCCTATATCTCCTACCGGATGGTAGGAGAGTAAAGAGTAAAGAGATAGCAGCAGTAACAGGAATTGACAGCCACCGGCTACAGTTTTTTTTCACCCAACACGCTAATTTAAGGATTCCTAAATTAATCCATTGTCTGAAACTGCACAAAAGACTATTTTATCTATTTTATGTTAAATTTATTAGAGCCACCTGGCTCCCATCATGGTTCTTGAGGGGGCATGCCATGGGCTCCTTTCTCAATGAAGCAGTTAGGTCCAGCTTCATATCACCTCCTGGGTGGCCATCAGCCAGAAGTGGCATGGATACAATAAATAGCTGGCTAGATTAGCCACCTAGACCAGGGGTAGGCAACCTCGGCTCTTTTATGACTCATGGACTTCAACTCCCAGAATTCTGACTCAGGAATTCTGGGAGTTGAAGTCCATGAGTCATAAAAGAGCCGAGGTTGCCTACCCCTGACGTAGACGATTCTTAACTCTTTAGGAGTTACAGATTCAAACTTACCCCATGTAACCACATAAGACTTCTCTTCCACGTATGCCAGTTCCTTGTATGTAACAATGTACAGCCTTTATATAGTTTTTCATAACCCCACTTATAGCTTTAGAACTCCCCTGGAATGCCTGGATACAAAAAATCTTGGCCCTTTTTGCATTTCTAGGAGTTTGGGGATGCCTAACCTCACCTCTTAAAATTCCTCAATACAGCTGTCCTGTCAGGCTGATTTTTCCAGACTTTAAGGGCTATAAAGGGACAATGGGTATTTTACCCATTTAATATTCCAAACACACAAAGGCTTACAGTGTAGCTCTACCTACTCCAGTGAAGTAATTGTAGGACTAATGTAGCTAGTTTTAGCCACAGAAACCTCATTTTGCTGAAAAACTTTCATGTTTCTGTCTTTAGAGTCTCATTTTTTTTCCCCAAGATGGCAGACGGACTCAGCTGAGCTCCGTGAGGGGTTTCGGCAACTTGGCGTCCCAGGGAGCCTCACAGAAGCGTTTTTACCTTCTGTGATGGGGTTTTTGGTCAGGTGGATGAGAGGTTGCTGATGTCTGTTTTTGGGCGGCTATACAGTTCTCCGTTATGGGAGCTGCTCCGCGAGCCCTGGTCCTTCGGAGGGCGCTCGGTGGAGTCCGTTGGAGCCTGGGAAGGCCCGGAAGAGCCCGGAATAGCCGCGCTCCATACGGCACCAACCAGCTGATTGTTGGTGCCGTGGGAGCCTGGCGGAGCCTGAGAGAACTTGACGAATCCGGCGGTGCTCTGGAGAGCCTACTAGCTGCCCGGATGGTCGCGGCTTGGAGCAGCATCGAAGTGATGGAGGGGTGGAAACATTATGGTGGTGTCTGGGGTGGCTGGCAGCGAGAGGAATTGGAGCGCTGCGGCCGCTCCGGCGTGGAGACCATGGCCCAGTGGTTGAGAACGGACGCTTTGTGCTTTGGACGGTTGGGAGGCACATACCAACTTTGCGCCGCTAGGAACCAACTATACCGAGTTTATGGCCCAGTAGAAGCCCTTTACTCCATTTTACTCCTTTTTATTTAATTTTTTACTGCAGGATGCAACTAATTTCTAATATCAGTGCACCGATGATGTTACCTAATTTGGTAATGAAATTTCTGCAAGAAAACAACCAAGCTCAGAGAGCACAAAGGATCACTCATTTCAACCCTGTGCTACAATATTCTCCTTTATTAATCTCTAATAGTTGCTTCTTATAAAATTAGGTTGACAATATACTGCAGGTAGCCCAGTAGTGGCATCGAAGAGGGTGGTCAGATTCATTTGATGAAAGCAACCTTTTGCTGAAACACCATAAGCTTCGTCCCACATGTGTATCATGATATCGCACATTTCCAAAAGACAGTTTGCACTGCAGTGGTGTTTTTGTCACCAGAGCTGCAAGTGTGGGTGTTGTACAAATATATTAATTCCCAATATTTATGGAGGGAAATATTACACAAGATAAAAATGTGCACAACATTTTAAAAATCTCTACCAACAAATTATATTCCAGTTACTTTAAACCCATAAACTAAAGAACAAATTACTGGATATTGCCCACACCAAATTACAGTTGTAACATAATGTTTTGTTAATATCATTTCATTGCCCCTATTTAAGTGAAAGTCCAATCTAGTAATCATTTACAAAGTTGCCCATATATTAATTAAAAATAAATACATGAACATCCAACAGACATATTAGCAAATAACATTGGTTTCTTTGATATGGCTGCCCATCTTATACATGACACTAGGTGGCTAACAGTTAAAAACAGAATAAAAAGTAACCAAAATTAAAAATTAGAAATAACATAACATAGCAGAATTGAACATTCATTTAACAGAATTATAACCAAGAAATGGTAGGACACTCATTTATTGTATCATTAGTATTCTTGTGTGTTTATGTGTATTTCTGTGCAACTGCAATCATAAAGTACAAAATACGATAAAAGAAAACTTCATGTAAAACCACAGACCGCTCAGTGGTTTCAATCCCAAATGGATAATCATCCAACTTGGAATTGCCTTACAGTGGAAACTATTCTTCAGATTTGTTTCTTCGGATGTGCAAAGCATTACTGCATGCTATTTTAATTTTCAGCTAAATACAATCATAAACACAGTGAGAGAGGTAGTTTGAACATTTCTGCCCTAGGTGATCTTAAAAATATATTACAACAAGACTGAGTGGCTGTGCGTACCGGCATCTCGGGACGTTCAGGACATCCCACCCCTCTCTATGGGGGGTGAGTTATTACCTCCTGTAGATAGGACTCGCAACTTGGGAGTCCTCCTAGATTCACAGCTTTCCCTAGAAGACCATATAGTAGCTGTGACTAGGGGGGCCTTCGCCCAGGTCCGCCTGGTGCGCCAGTTGCGGCCCTATCTAGACCGGGATGCCTTACGTACGGTCACTCATGCGCTCGTGACCTCTCGTCTTGACTACTGCAACGCTCTCTACATGGGGCTACCCTTGAAGACCACCCGGAGGCTCCAACTGGTGCAGAATGCAGCCGCAAGAGTTGTGTTGGGAGTTTCCCGACACTCCCATGTCACACCTTTGCTCCGCGAGCTGCATTGGCTTCCAGTTGTCTTCCGGGTGAGGCTCAAGGTGTTAGTAATGACCTATAAAGCCCTACATGGCATGGGTCCGGAATACCTTGGAGAGCACCTGCGGCCGGCGTCAACTTCCCTCCGCCCAGTACCCTCCCACAGAGGGCCTCCTCAGGGTGCCACCGGTCAAAGAATGCCGACTGGTGGCCCCCAGGGGGAGGGCGTTCTCTGTGGGCGCACCGGATTTATGGAACCATCTTCCGGTCGAGCTCCGGATGGCGCCTGATCTCTGCTCCTTCCGGCGCGATCTTAAAACCCACCTTTTTGAACAAGCCGGCCTGACCTGATGGGATGGGGTTGGGTTTTATAAATTAACTTAACTTTTAATTTGTACTAATTTATTACGGGCACCATTGTTTAATTACTTTTAATAATTTTTAATTTTTGTATCTTGTTTTTACTATGTATTGCCCTGTTCACTGCCCTGAGTCCTTCGGGAGAAGGGCGGTATACAAATTAAATAAATAAATAAATAAATAAATAAATAAATTTCTGAGAAAAAATTCTAAATAACATGTAATAATATATATTTAGGGACAGGCCAAGAGAAGAACAGTTTAAAGAAAAGAAGGTCTATGACTAGGTTCATATATCATTGTTCTGTACCAGCCTGCTACCGGCCCTGCAGATAAGGCAGGGACAACCCCTTTTACAAGAAGGCAAGAGGCTGGAACTAAGCCTGCCAAATTTATTAACATAAAAACATAAACAGAGCAAAGAGAGCAAACACGAACCATGAAACAGGAACTATTCAAATGGTTGCCTTCAGCAAACCAGCCCTCCCACGCATTCCCCTTTTATACAGTTCTGGGCGTGGCTTCTCTCTGCCTCCTGCCCCATTGCCTTCCTCTGTTTACTCCTGATTGACTGCCTCCTGCGTCGGGCGTCCTTGAACAGGGCCAGCTGTGGGTCATCTTCATCCACGCTGTCAGGCTCACACAGCTGGGTCTGCGTCGTGACCAGGTGGGAGGGGCCTGGCTGAGGGCTCTCATCAGCAAGCTCTCCAACACCCCCCTCCTCCTCCTCTGAGTCGTCTGACCCAAATGCCGAACCCACAGGCTGACCCTGAATCACAACAATCATGCTGAACTCTATTATAGTTTGTTTGGTTTTCACTTAACATAATATATGACCCTAATCATTACATTACATACATTAAAACTATGTTTTATGACAGAAGTGTGTTGCCCCCAGTTCAGATCTGAGCCTGGTGCTGAGGCCAATGAAGAACGCTAGACATGAGGTGCAGGTTTTGTTTTCTTTTATTGAAGCACTCCTGACCAAAGGGATCCTGGCCAAAATGCCAAGGTACCTCGAATCACAGAATTAAGAAAGCTTTATACATTTTCACTAAAACAGAAGGCAGGATAAGACGGGATATATAAGAAATATCATAAATTTAATAAACATTTCAATCATGAACTAACAATTATTCTATTGTTATCTAGCTGTCCCTATTCCTAAGCCTTGGCCAGTGAATGCTTCAGGAGTTACCTAATACACATTCTATTTGCTCCAGTCCATCCCTATTCCTAACTTTTAGCTGAGCTTGCAAGATGCCTAAGACTTTGTTACTTTTATCAGCTTTCTAACTACCCAGAATTGTTACCAGCTATACACGTGCATATTTCCTGTGAATAAGCATTCTTTGTTCTTGCCAGACAAACTCCCCAATTACAAACAAGTGTATGCCATAATCTTGCTTTGTTTTGGCAGCCAGCCCATCATTCGACAATCTGTGACTCTTGCATTAGTTTGGCGCTGAATGGCTAATTTTCAGTGGGGGATTTTTAAGTTTATTATTTACAAATAAAAAATGTTAAATATATCTGTTTTGAGCTTTTGTTTTGAAACAACTATAAAATGGTTAATTATGACAGTGTTACTTTCAGAATGCAGCTTTGTTTTTAAGGTGATCCTAGCAGCACCATTTTTACTGTGGATTTATTGATTAGTATTGCACATGAAAGAGACTACCATAGCTTGTTCCACAAATTGCTATTAATAACATAGCTGAGCATGTGTGAAACTACCTTGCTTGTTTCCTCTCCAAGGCTGTTTTATTATTGTTACTACATACAAAAAAGCCTTATAAATAGCTTTTGTAAAAAAAGCTTTTGTTAAAAAGCTTTACTTAAATATTCCTATTCCTATAGAGTATATGCACATGTATTTTATTTTGTCAATTTTCCTAGAAAACATTATGTAACTTGAGAAAGTCACTTGTGGTTTTACTTTGTTTAAAAGTATTGTAATACATTTTATTTCTCTTGGCTTCACCACTAGAGAGTGGTATTACGCTATGCACAGATAATAATGCCTGGAAAGCAATAATACCTACCACCTCTAGTGCTAGGAAGCTAGTAGTTTTAACTGATAGCAGTGGATAAATACCATATAAATGTGCTTCTATCAGTAAATAATTTTAGTTGCTGCTCTGAAATGAAGAATACAATCTATAATAAAATATTTATTTTTAGAAAAATGCAATATTATATGTTTAAAAAGCCATCATAAAATACAAATGCTTCAGATGACTCTTGAGTGTACGAAGCCTTGTATATATTTTTTTCTCTCTTTCTTTTCGTGGTTTCAAATCAGTGTTGATTCCCGACAACTGTCTGGACAAGTCCTTGCAATTTTGTTGATAAGATTTCAGAAGTGGTTTGCCATTGCTTTCTTCCTAAGGCTGAGAGAATGAGTGTGACTGGCCCAAAGTCACCCAGCTGCTTTCATGCCTAAAATGGGACTAGAACTCATGGTATCCTGGTGTATAGGTTGGTAGCTTAACCACTACAGGAAACGTGATGCTGTTGGTGATAAATGTTTGAAAGTACAGTATGTGTTCTCTGCTTTCCCTTTTTTGCCCTTTATTTTCTGGGTAGACAACCTGTACCCTTTGGTTCCAGAGGTAATTTTTTTATGACTCTTAAAACTCTCTCCACCTATGAGTGCTGAGAATTAGCAGTGAGATCTGTTAAAGGAAATCTATTATGTAATGCATAAGCAGGCTTAACATAACAATAAAAAGTCTAGAAAAGTCCTGATCCCTCTTCTGTGTCTTTGTTAAATGCTATAAGGACCAGGAAGAAAGGAGAAATTTTAAGTGAGTATTTCTGAATGTTGGTTTCCTATGGACTGCTTCTTTGTGCACACTGCAGATATTAACAATTAGTCAAGGAGGATCTTTTCAGGTTCTCATATATGCAGCACAGTAAGACAACTTTCAAAATGATGGTGCCTGGAGATTTGAGTGATCTATGAAGGGAATAACTGAAGTAGAGAAATGTGACTGATCTCAGGAAAATACTAAAGAATAAATTAAGTAGTGCTAATCAAATACAATTGCCAGTTTCCCAAATAAATTGCTGGAAGGTTATATTAAAATCAAATATAAGAATATGTGTAATACTCAGCAAGAAGCCATAGCCAGAACAATGACTATGTAGTAGAAGATGGCAACTGGCAATTGAATGTGAGTGATTTGTTCTAGTCATTGTGTTGTCCATTGAGCGGTGTTGAGGAGGAGAGGGAAAGTTGGTGAAACAAATTAAACCTGGAAAAGGAGTTAGAATTATAAAATTAACATTTAAAAAAGGTAGAGAACTCTGTAATATACTGTCTTGAGCTGTCATGGCAAGAAAACTGCCAGCTTCTACCATATTCCAACAAGAGAACAAGGAATGGTGCTGCAGTTTAGGGAGCTTGTAGGCCAGCAATGGACTCTGGAGATCTAGCACTATGCCAGTACTGCGCACAAACTTTAGGAGCCACTACCAAATTCCTTACTAATAAATAAAAGTTACTGAGGAGTAGCAGAGACAACAACATAAAGTAATTGTATTAGTTAAACATTAAGCTGGAAAAAGGTGAAAGAGGAGAAAAGAAGGAAAGTAACTATGTAGAAGAAAAGAAAACTAAAAAGAGGGCAAAAGGTACAGGATAAAGCAAGATGGAAGAATTAAAATAATCAAAAAGTGGTCAGGGGTCTCAAGTGGGCCAGGTATTTACTGTATAAATCAGGCCAGTTATGTAGGAAGTAGGAAGTCGAGACTCTAGGAAGAGCAACAAAGATGATTGGGGGACTGGAGGCTAAAACATATAGGGAACGGTTGCTGGAATTGGGTATGTGTAGTTTAATGAAGAGAAGGGTGAGGGGTGACATGATAGCAGTGTTCCAATATCTCAGGGGCTACCACAAAGAAGAGGGAGTCAAGCTATTCTCCAAAACACCTGAAGGCAGGACAAGAAGCAACGGATGGAAACTAATCAAGGAGAGAAGCAACCTAGAACTAAGGAGAAACTTCCTGACAGATAGAACAATTAACCAGTGGAACAACCTGCCTCCAGAAGTGGTGAATGCTCCAACACTGGAAGTTTTTAAGAAGAGACTGGACAGCCATTTGTCTGAAATGGTATAGGGTTTCCTGCCTGAGCAGGGGGTTGGACTAGATGACCTCCAAGGTCCCTTCCAACTTATTATTATTATTATAAGTAAAATGAAGGCTTCCGGTCTGCTGCCACCGCCATTATAGATGCTTGGAGAACAGCTCTCATTTTCCACGTCCAGTTTTGCATCGCTGGGGGGTCCTAAAAGGGCCGAAGAGTCACCCTGCAGGGGCGACCAACAAGAAGAGGCTTTTGCAGAAACGCAGGAAAGCCGCAACTCTCCCATTAGTGCCTGCATTCCTTTCGAACCGGCGGACGAAAGACCATCCATAGCAATATGGCCGGTCACTAGACTGCAGGACAGCCTAAGTCACACTTATCACCAGGCAACATTAAAGCAGCGTGGAAGAGACGGGGTAAGATTAACCTCTCTTATACTCCAATCTTCTTTTTTCTACCTAAATAAGCTGCTAAGTACCTTCCTCCCTGTGGAGAAGGAGGGGGGATTTCAACCCTCCCTTCAGAAACAGCGCCAATTGAACCTCCAGGGGTGATTTTAAAAGAAATGTTGAAAAAACAAATTGGACCTCAACTAGAACTTTATTCCTTTAAAAAAACTTGTGGACTAAAAGCTTTTGACTATTTATTCCTTACTTCTTATCCTTATTTGAAAATTTGGCTCTGTTCTTCTAAAACAGAAGAAACAATTGAAGAGAGATTAACAGGCAGTTCCCTAAAAAGGGGGACACCTTGTGGTTAAACCTGAAATTGCAATCTGACACCCTAAAAAAAGAGAGAGAGAGAGACTTGGCTGATACTTTAGGAAACAAGATAGGACTAACCTTGAATACAAGATGTCAGAGTCCACCATGGAAGAAATACAAAAACAAATTTATGCTATGATGAAAATAACCTGCCAAACCTATCAGTTCCTTTCCACAGCCGGTAATGAAATAAGATTTTTTGGAAAAAAACTAGAAAGTCCAGGACAGTTATGCCAAGAGGAGAAAATAATGAGAAGATTTGGTATCTCTATCAGACCCCTCAACCCTTCAAAAATGGAGATTGGAGGGTCACTTCAATACGATACTACAACACAAGAACTCTTTGATGACCCTGAAGCAAAGAAACAGAAAATGACATGGCAAAGGAAAAAAGCCAGAATAAGATTGAAGAAGAATGGACATATTTAAGAGCCCTGAAATGGAAAATATCTAAATAGACAGGATTGTACTTGGCTTATGAGAGACTGTTTTGATGTGTAGATAAAAATATTGGCTAATTAAAAAACTTAGATATGTGAATATCAACAGTTAAAATGAAATATTGAACCGTTTAAATGAAATTGACTAAGATGTATTTATGTTAAGAGTGATATAATGTAACTAATATACTTGGATGTAGTGATAAGAATAAAATTATAAGTCTAAGCACGAGAGAGCAGATATAAAGGAGAAGAGAAAATGTTGAAATGGGAGAAATTTTGGTTATTGCATTTACAGTATGTGGAAATTATAATGAAAATGAGAATATTATATTGTATTATTAACCTGTTGATATGGAAATGAGATAGATAGGATGTGTATCTAGATCATTAGGCATGGGAGAGAACTGATGAAGGGAAGTGGGGTCACCTAGAAATATGAAAATGAGAAATTTCAAACATTTAACTTTAATATTAATGCAAATTAAAGCTGGGAAAATTTATAAGGTGATTGATGCCTTAAAGATGAAATGTTAAAATAAATAAAATATATAAAAGTATTGACAAATGCAAGGAAACCATTAAATAACTGATAGATAAAATAAGAAGTATGTTAATTTAGATAAGAGACAATATGTATTAAAGGAAAAAAGAGAGGAAATATTGGCTACAACAAATTGGAGATTTGTAATAACATGTAGCTGTATGAAATAGAACTATTGTAACCCAGACACCACGTTGCTTTTCAAAGATATAAGTGTAATATTGGAAAATTATTAAAAAGTTTATAAAAAAAATAAAAATATGATTTTGCCAAGGGAAAACATGCTGTTTTGTCTTACTCTAGGTGGACTGTGTGCACTTGTGAATTGGTGAATAGGATGTTGAAGGATCAAATGGAAAATATGAAAAAGAAAAGAACTGTCTTGGTCTTTGAGAAAAATTTTCAGGGTCTTTGGGTCTTTTCAAATCAAAAGTGACTCTTTTCTGAGTAGAATACTCACAGTATTAATTTGTTGGCTATGTCCAACCATGTTTATACTTAGACTGAACCTCTTTAGCAAGATATATTGACAAGGAAAGTGTGAGGTACAAAAATTCCAGCAACTGTACTGCTTCCATCTACATTCAATATATCTCGAAGTACATTAAAGGTGGAGACTTCTTTCTTGTTAATTTCTTTTCTGAGCATTGGAGAAGTTGTTAGATTTTTAAGTGATAGTGAAGGAGCTTGCAGCTGGTTAGTTAGATAACCACCTCGTGAATCTGGGAACCCACCATTACAAAGAGCCTGAGAACTAAGGATGAAGACTTGCTATATAAACAATCAATAGACAATATTGACAATTATGTGGTCAGGAGCTTCCATTAATTACTTGATGCTGATATGAGAATACTTTATATCCTCCAGTTGTAGGGCACTTTTCTTAATAGCCATTTTGGGCTAAGCCAAAAGAGAGTCTGATCTTGTGATATCTTCCTGCATAATGCCTGATCACAACTCTCTGAAATAACTTGGTAAATATTGTGTGGGTTACTTATAAAGAGGAATTTATCACACTTTTGCAAGAACATTATACCTGCTTTTTAAGAAAAGCCAGTCCTTTGATGTGTACAATATATGTGTGCAAATTTGTCTCCTTGGATTTTAGATGAATGTACTGTGAATCACTTTTGATCCCCTTTCCTTATTTCACCTTATGCATCTAGCTGGGCAATGCCCAACTCATACTTTGTAAAACATAACTCAGACGTTACTTTGGCTTATGTGCTCAGGCATACATAAGATAATTTCTTTTTCAAAATACTGTTTAAACATAGCCTTTTGAAGGAGCACTGGACATATATTTTTTAAAAGGTAATGCTTTATAAAGAGATCGCTATGTTCTGTATAAAGAATGCCTCTTCTATTAGGGCAATATATCAGAAACAAACAGCTCAAATAGTAATTAATGGTAGTTTAACAGAAGCTTGCAAAATTGAAAAGGGTACAAGACAGGGATGTCCGTTGTCACCATTACTGTTTGTTTTAACATTGGAAATATTGTTGATTAAGATATGTGACTCAAATAAAATAAAGGGAATTAAAATTAAAGATCAAGATTATAGATTAGAGTGTTTGCAGATGACTTGGTTATTACATTAGGTCAACCGACTCAGTCGGTTATAGATTTAATGGAAATAATCTCGCAATATGGGCAAGTTTCTGGATTTAAGGTTAATAAACAAAAAACTAAAATTTTGTCTAAAAATATGACTATGGAACAAAAGGTAGTCTTAGAAAAATTAACAGGATTTGAAATAGCTAAAAAGATTAAATATTTGGGGGTATATCTTTCAGACTCAAATGTGAAATTATATAAAAATAATTATGAATTGTTACGGTTAAAAATACAAAAAGAATTAGTTAGTTGGAGGAAATTACAATTGTTTTTATTGGGAAGAATTGCAGCAGTTAAAATGAATGTTTTACCAAAATTTTTATTTTTGTTTCAAATGATACCTATAGTTTAAAAAGATTCAAATTTGGAAGAATGGCAGAAAGGTATTAATAAATTTATTTGGGCAGGGAAAAGATCGAGAGTAAAACTTAAGATAATGCAAGATATACGTAAAAGAGGTGGTCTTAAATTGCCCAACTTTAAATTATATTATGAAGCTGCGGCTTTATCATCAATTAGTAATTGGTTTAATTTAACAGAAGGAAGATTATTGAATATTGAGGGACATGATTTATTATATGGTTGGCATGCATATTTATTGTATGATAAAAAGGTGGATAATATCTTTAAGACACATATATTAAGGTATGCACTGTTGCGAGTTTGGAAAAAATATCGATACAAGTTAAATTATAAAATACCAATTTGGGCAATACCTAAGCATGCAATAGAAAATATAAGTTTGGGATTTAAACATGATGTGACTACATATAAAGATATTCTTAGATTGGAGAGGAATGTATGGCAATTAAAGCCATTTAATATCTTAAAAGAAGGGAAAATAGTACAAACTTGGTTTCAGTATGGCAGATACAAACTAGATGGAAAGAAGATCAGAAAATTGGTATTACAATAACAGATGAAAATTTGGTAAAGCAAATTAGAGATCAAAGTCAAGTGCATATAAGAAGGATATATAATGCATTGATAGAAATAGATTCAGAAATGGAACTTGTCAAAGATTGTATGATAAAATGGGCCCAGAATATTCAAGAGCCAATAACGATGGATGTTTGGGGGAAAATTTGGGTCAGAAATGTAAAATTTACTCAGGCTCAAAATTTAAGAGAGAATTTTTATAAAATGTTTTATAGGTGGCACTTAGATCCTAAAAAATTAGCATGTATGTATCCAAATTATCAGCCCAAATGTTGGAGATGTGGTTGTGAGGATGCAACCTATTACCATATGTGGTGGACTTGTAAAAAAGTTAAAGTTTTTTGGATTAAAATTTGGTGGAATATGCAGAAGATATTTAAGAAAAAGATAAGGTTTACCCCACAGTTATTCTTATTGGGTATTATTACTGATTGTACTGTTATAGAAACTAAGTTGATGTTGAATTTAATAACGGCAGCAAGACTTTTGGTTTTGCAATATTGGAAGAAGGAGGAACTGCCTACTATAGAAGAGTGGACTTTAAAAGTTTCAAACTTGGCAGAAATGGCAAAAATTTCAGCATACCTGAAAGAACAATCGCAACAGAGATATATTTTGGAATGGAGAAGATGGATTGAATATATTCAGAATAAATATGGGACTAAAAAATTTCATTTAGCATATGAATGAATATTAGAATTATAAGATGTACTATTATTTACCTATGTATAAGGGGAGTTAAACTGCGATAGGATTTAAAGTGTATTCACAGTTGGTTAGCATATTTTAGTTTAAGCTTGTTAGAGGCAATACCCTGCTTTTAGCTCTGGGAAGTTGGGGGGGAGGGGGGATGTGGGGGGGAGGGGAGGGATGGAGTATACTTAAAATGTACTGAAAAACTTTTCAATTAAAAAAAAAAGAATGCCTCTGTAAACTGGGAAAGACAGCAGGGGTCTGCTGTTCTATCTCAAAAAGTATATTACAAGTTTTCTGTTATTTCTGCTGACAAGGAGTTTGGATTACTCTACTTTCTAATATTTTTATTATGTTGGGCTGATATCCAGGCAATTTTGCCTATTGTAGCAACATTTTATATATACCATGAACTGTCTCTGGATGCTGCTGGCAGTGACTTCACATTACCGGTACTGCCATATTCTTGTAGCACTTACCAACTGTGTTCCTCCAAAAGAGCACTAGTCATGCAGTATATAAACAGGATTTTTCTTTTTAACCTCTCATTTAGGGAACTTGAAAATTGTATTATGTCTCTGCCCGTATTTGCTCAATCCATCTTTGCCACATGTTAAGGAAAGCATTGGAGAGTTTTTTTCTTGCCAACTAATGACATTATAACAGGGAAAACACACAGACAAGAGAGTCTACCAACTGCTGCTCTTAAATTATTTCATTTTAAAGATGTAAGACAATAACAAGCTTTGTTATTGAAACAGAATTGAGCTTGGCCATTGAGGCAGTACAAATTATTCCATCATATTTTTTCTGCTACTTCAAGCATGTTAACATGGCTGTGAGAAAGATCCCATAACTAATACAAATCAAGAATACTGACTGGGATCATAAGTCATGGTTTATGGAGTAAGTCACAAAGGCTGGATTCACATGCTAAAGTCCAAATTAAGCAAATTGCATTAGGATTTAATATGCGTATGACCCTAACTACAGCATTCTAAACAGCTGATCAACCTCAAAACTTTTGGATAGCTTTTAGAGTAGTTCAGGTTCTGTTTGAGCGGTTTACACAAGCAACATCACAGATTAAGCACATTACAAAAGTCAAAACGCACCAGAATGTCATGAAGTCCAACTAAGTTAACACACTGGCAATGCTAGAAAGTGGGAAGAAAGGGCAGACATCAATGAAAATGGAGATAGGGTAGACAGTTAGCAAGGCAAAGAACCAGCAGAAATCCTGAGGTTTTACAGAAATTAGGATTCAGCCCAATTTGATTGAGGCATAGGGCTTGACTGTGACTCAGACCAGAAAGAAAGATGGTGGGGGTTGGGTGAGGGTAGCTAGCCCTTTTGGCAGGAAATATGTCTGGTTCCACTACCAGACAATTCATTTATAAGGATGCTCTAAAATGTCTCAAAATTATGAGCAATCCTTTCAGTTCTTAAGAATTCTTAATCATCTGCTAAGCTGAGAAGGAATGGATATGGGGGCAGGAAAGGGAGATGGGGAAAAAAAATCTCTGTTCAGAAAGTCAGTCAGAGTGAAAAGAGTGTATACAGCAATATTAAATAGCAAATGATCTTGACAGAGTATTACGCTGTCAAATTTCACATTGCATCTTGCTGCTGCTTGTAAAGGTTCCAGCTTTATAATCCTGAGAGTAAACAAGATCAATCATTTCTTCTTCCTGTGCTGTGAAGGTTCCTTTATGTTGCAATCATCTTATTTTCATATAAAGGCTGGATTGTATTTTGGGGGAAAAATGAACTAAAAATGCTTTCATAAAAGAGCTACCGTATTTTCCGGCGTATAAGATGACTTTTAACCCATGAAAATCATCTCAAAAGTTGGGGGGTCGTCTTATATGCCCAGTCGTCTTATACGCCGGAAAATACGGTATATATCCAATGACATGCTGCAATCCAATACTGTTATTCTTTAGGAGAGGGAGAGGAGGAGCAATTAAAAAGCAAAATGCCAGACTCACACTCCATGTAGAACACTTCCTGAAAAGCTTTGCTTTTATCACTTTTCCCATAACATAATGATTTGCTGAATGTAATTTGTAATTATTGTAATTACAATTACCTGTAATATGTTATTTAGCCTTTTGAGGCTTCCTCAGCCTGCACCATAATGATTTTTTAAATAGCTGAGTGTGATATTTTCTTCTTAAAAAAAATCAGATGGTGTTGTTTTCTGCTGAGGGGCCTCCTTAGAAATCAGAATGTAAGGGTTTTGGTCTAGGAACCAGAGGCCATCTTCCACAAAATTCAACTATTTTCCACTGTTTCCTTCCTCCTACCCTCAATACTGTAATGAAAAGCAGCTGCTGGAAATTGCAGTCTGGAGAGGAAGAAAAGTATACAGTAGTATTTTGATACTATTTTTCTTCTTACTGTCCTAAATGGAAAAAATAGTCTAAGAGAAATGGCATGATTCTCTTCAACGGAAGGAAAAGATGCTGAGAGAGAAGTGAAAGAAGAAACGAGCCTGAGGGGACAAGTTCAACATGACCTCATCATTTTTTCTTTCTCTGATTTATACTGCATGATATTTTTTTAAAAGAAAACAAATCTATTATTTGGAGGTCCTCCTGGACTCACAGGTACTGCTCTGGATTGGTAGGTAGAAGGAAGGCAAGATCAGGGTTTTTTTCCCCCCCATCTTTGGTGGTACATTAGTTACAGTCTTATCTGGTACATGAGGACTTTACAACTGTAACTAACTCATGCTGTCCTGTAATGTATTATGTGCCTTAGATGGAGCTGCCTTTGAAGAACACCTGGAAGTTACAATTGGTACAGTGATGACCCAGTTATGTGAAGATAAACCATCAGGAGCATCTTATCCTGTGCTCAAAACCCTGCACTGATTCAATGAGCTTCTGAGTACTATTCAAAGTGCTATTATTTATTTATTTATTTATTTATTTATTTATTTATTTATTTATTTATTTATTTATTTATTTATTTATTTAATATACCGCCCTATTCCCAAAGGACTCAGGGCGGTTTACAGGGCAAATTAAACAATACACATAAATACAATTAAAATAGAATTAAATTAAGATTAGCCCACAATTAAAACAATTTAAAATTTAAAATTTAAAATTAAATTAAAACCCCCTCAGTCCAGGCCAGAAAGATCAAATAACCAAGTTTTCAGGTCCCGGCGAAACGAGCCTGTAAAGCCTGTAAGACTTGATATCAAAGTACATTTAGGACTGCTTCTCCAGCCATAAGCAGCCAACCCACTACGTATGTACAGAAACATTTCTAGCAATCTTACATTTTAGGAAGGCATGTGTTATATGCATGCTCGCAGGTTCAGCTTATGGTCATTCACTCACACACAGACCTAGAAAACAGCCACACTCAACTCACTTTCAACCAAAAGGCACAAACAATTATTTAGAATACACAGAGACCCAATTAATTTAAGAACAGCAAAACTTTACTGGTTACAATGTGTGTGTATAATATATGTGTGTGTGCATGCCAGCTCATCGCTCGTGCTGCCCAGTTCCCCTCTCCCCCCTAAGCCAGGCCGCCAAACTGCAAAGGTTGGGGACCACTGGTTTATTGCATGCATGCCGTACACAATGTGCTATTGCTAAGCACATTGGTTTGTGCTTAAATTGTAAGCCGCCCTGAGTCTTCGGAGAAGGGCGGGATATAAATGGGATTAAAATAAAATAAAAATAAATAAATAATTGTACAAGTCACCATGATTTGTTAAGAAATTGATGAAAAATCCATAAATCTATATACCAATACTAATAACAGTTTCAAGTTTACATTTTTCTTTCCAGTCAGAATTTTTACAATGTAAGGTTCTTAGTTGACATAACAATTAACTCTTACCAAGCCCTTTAAGGCAGATAATGTCTCCCTCATGTTCAGCTTGCATCCTAACATCTGTAGGAGATGACCAGGCTGAGCCTGAGGGAGGGGTCAAACACATCATCAGTCTTGAGTCCCTTCACACCCACAAGAGCTGTAAGTCCAGCCCACCTTTGATTCTGTTGACTCTTATCTACTGCCAATTTGCTTTGACCATTAGTAGTTCAGATTCTTGTGGAGAATATTTGAAATGCCGGGACTCCTGATTTCCTGCTATATATAGATATAGTTCACAACTACTTTATTCTATAATTTTTCAACTCCCTGGTTTACATTATAGTCCAGAGCGTTTCTGATTGTATTGAGTCTTTTCAAGGTCCATCTCTTCATAGTTTTTTTCAATATCAATCAGTCAAGGTTGCTAAATATTTCTAACTGCTGTGACATCTAAAAATAACTATTATTTCTGAAGAGGATCCTGAGTATCTACAGAGCATTGAAGAACCAGTGAAGATCTGGAAAGGAGGATCATTATTTATAACAGTTCTTTACCTCTCCAAAAATTCAGTTAGACTGATGATTCCTTAGAAGCAGCAATACCTCACTACAGGATCTCTGTAGATAACATATAGCACGGAACTGCCATATTCAAGCTGGTAAAGCAGCTAAAAGGAAGACTTGCAATGAGAAGCTACAATTGCCAATTCTAATGACAATAGTGTATTTAATTCATTTGAAGTATTAACTCTTGCTTATTAAATCTTAAACTTCATTTATATCTTCAGAACATGAGAAATTATCTTGGTTTGAGGAATGATGTTAACGATCATGCAGGTTAAAAAAGTAAAATTATATTTTTCGCAAATTAAAAACAATACACAAGTATAATAATATACTTCTGTTTTTAAAAGAAAATGTGTGCAGGAAATTGAAACATTAAAGTGAATGCTGGAAAACCCCTGTTCTTCCCCTTTATTCCAAGAGAACAAAATTGTTATGCAGAAGTACTTACCACTTTGTTTTTTGATTAGCTTCCTCTCTGGGAGAGGTCAGAAAAATCTTTCTACACTAAAAGTAAGGCAAATAATTTGGGTAGCCATCAGTCCCTTAGAATTAGATCAATACTGATGTTAACATTATGTGATCTAAAAGAAAATATAGACTAAGTTTCTACTTTACATTATGCCCTGGTTTGCTTGGCCAGGGTTAATTGAATAATGTCTTTACACAACATTATATTCTTCTTAGGTAAACCTGGGCAATAACATCCAATATTGCTATCTGAGAAAGATTTTGAGGTTTTTATAGGTACCCATTTGAAGCTATGATAATTACTGCACCATGATCACCATGATTAAGAACATCATGGCATCACTGCATAAATGATGCAAATGATATGACTTGTAACAAATTACATGGATCATGTCATTTGCAAGATGACATCCCCAGCACTTCAACTCCATAGACACCGATAGGCAGGTGAAGCTTAAAATATGTGATTAGGGTTAAGCTATCTTAAGCATATTTTGTCAGTTATCAGAAAACATTTATTCAAAAGCAAGCCAAAGTGATTTCAATCTGGCTTACTCCCCAGTAAATATTCAGGTTCACAACCAGCAGCATTAAAAATAGCTTGACAGTTAGCTGTGAACCTTTTTCAATGTTTTCCTCATCTTATTAGGTATTTTATCTTTATAAAAAGAGGTTAAGCTAGGATTAAGTAATATCCTATATTTTAGCATAGCAGCATCAAAGGGAGTTTTTGAGAGTAAGAATGAAATGCAAAATACATTTTTAAAAACAGCTCCAAGCAATAGTTGTTTGCCTTAAAATTTTGCTATATTTCCAAGATAAATAAGTTGGCATAGGTTTTCAGAGACTATAGTCCACATCACTAACTGGACTTTATTTATTTATTTATTTTTGTGGTATAAAAAGGTTCAGAACCTGTAAAAATGCAATGCTGGCGGATTAGCCATCAGACATCTGTATTTACTCCCATCTTGTTCATGAACTCCTTTTGTTATCAGACGCTATTTTATAATCTTCTTCCAAAAGAAAGACTAGATTGTTATATTCTCAGCTTTATGTACCCTCATATTGCTATGAGAAAGATAGCACATTGTAGGCTTGTTATGTGTAAATGTCAGCTTGCCATGACTACATTTTAAAGATAGCAATATATGAAATGGATCTTTATTTGAGGAGCACATTGTGGGCTTGCTTTGAGAACTGATTCCAGGTATGAGGGAACATTCAACAAAATGTTCTCTGCTGGACCCCTCTCACAAGGCCAGCCTATAGGTTTGGTTTACTTTTACAGTGAGTAACCCATTTTAATTTCTTATAATACTACCCTGGAACATTGAAAGAAATTCTGCCCTGTAGAGTGGAGAACTCGAGAAGACAACCCCACAGCTCTGTGTCACAGTGTCAAAATGGCAATGCCAAGCTTGATGAAACTGTAAATCTAGACAACTTTCAAAACACAAAACTTACAGTATTTGGATTGAGTATAAGCACTGGCTTGGCTGCAAACTCAGGGCAAATTTATACATGCCATTTGCTATATGAAACAATTGCTACCACTGTGCTTGGGCACTGTGCTCATTTTTCTCTATTTGGCTATCCACCAGTCTAAACAAGATCCAAAGGCCCAAGGAGTGCATTCAATGGTTATTGTATGTATTTGGCAAAAAGCAGGAATGCTAACAGCCATAGCATTTTATTTTGGCTGCTAAATTTTAAAAAGGGGGAGGGGAAGAAACCCTTTAGCCAAGATAGCACAAAACACCAGCTTTGTCTTGAATTGTCCGTTCCAGTCAAGCAAGGCAAGCACAAATGCCATCCCCTGCTGAAGTATCTCCTTGCCCTCCCCCTCACCTTTCTGTTTCAAGCGTGCCTTCCTCTTCTTGGAACAGACAGTCGCAATGACAAGTCCAGAGATTTTCTTGAGAAAAGATGCTGGCAGAGATTCTTCTGTGGGATGCTTGACTTGCCCTCCCACACTTTCCTCATTTCTCAGAAAAGCCTGGAAGCTGAAAGATTGGAAGGAGGGGGGCAGTGGAAGTTGCTCAGACCATGTGCATGCCTCAGCAGTCCAGGAAGAGAAGTGAGTAAGTAGCTTGTCATATTTAAGTGCCTCCGGCTAGATCTCTTGAACAGTCTGGGAAGAAACAGCTGGAGCGACCACACAGAAGGTGAGTACTTTGTTCACAATTTTATCTGTAGCTGGGTGTTATGGTCCAGCTCTGGAACAAGCATCAGGAACGAGTTCTGCAGGACCATAATCTGTGGTCTAATCTATTTTTTTGTGGGTGGATGGACTGAGACTGATTTCACCATGTCCCTGTCTACAGGCCAGCAATCATCAAATCAGAACAATATGTTTAATTCTAATGTAGTCCTTTTTCTGGTTAACCAACAAAGATGATTAGCGGGAACAGTTAAGAAGATAGTTTCAGTTTGCTAGAACTCTTTGTTATGTGTTTTCTTTTTAAAACAGAGTGTCGAGAGTGTATTTGCATATCAGGGAAGCTATTGTTCACCAAGATGGCAAAGGAAGGGCAAGAGTGGACACTGTGTAAGATTCAGGAAGGTAAAAGTTTACTTTCGGAGGGAGCAAAACTTCCTGGATCTGGAAATATTTGAATGTACAATGATATAAGAAATTATGTTTAAGCAGTTTGCATAAGTATCAAGGATAATTTAGATGTAATTAATTTATTTATCCTAACTATAGGCTGGGAGAAAAATTCCATGAATCACAGCAGTTGCATTTGGGTTAAATACACATTCACAAAACAACTGGCATACAACCTCTCCATGGCCTAAATACTAGGTAATTACGATTGATCATTATTACTGAAGAAACTGAACTTTACACTTTTTGAGGTTCTGGATAAGTAATTTCCTTTCCTCCTCTTTAAGTGTATACGTAGACACAATTTATATAGAATTGAGATCTGTATACAAAATGGAAATGCTGTCTCTTCTTTCTGGAACTATACAGGTAGTCCTCAACTTACAACAGTTCATTTAGTGACTGTTCGAAGTTACAACAGCACTGAAAAAAGTGACTGATGACCATTTTTCACACTGATGCCTGCTGCAGCATCCCCATGGTCACGTGATTTACATTCAGATTCTTGACAACTGACTCACATTTATGACAGTTGCAGTGTCCTGGAGTCATGTGATCCCCTTTTGAGACATTCTGACAAGCAGCATCAATGAGGAAGACATATTCACATAACAATCATGTTATTAATTTAACAATTTCAGTGATTCATTTAACAAACATGGCAAGAAAAGTCATAAAATGGGGCAAAACTCACTTAACAAATTTCTCATTTAGCGACATAAGTTTTGGGTTCAAATGTTATAAGTTGAGGACTACCTGTATAACAGAGTTATATGGATTACTGCTTACTGCCACCATATAAAATGAGGACCCAGATTGTTGGGGGCAATTAAGCTGACTTTGTAATAATGCCGCTTGGGGTGTGTGTGTGAAAGCCCTAACAAGCAGGCATATACATAGAATGAAGGCTACTGCTAAGCTTGTAAGCCGCCCTGAGTCTTCGGAGAAGGGCGGGATATAAATGTAATAAAAATAAATAAATAAAATATATGGGAACACAAAAATCCAGATGATCATTAGAGGGCAGCAGAAATTGTCATCTAACGGTTATCTGGAGTTTTCACCCAAGCTAAGGTAACTAATGTTGCAAGTTTGAACATCAAGACCCAGTTAATTCTGATATTTATTGGATATTAAAAACAAGTGAAGAGAAAAGGGAGGCCTTTCCTTTGTCTTCCAAGACTACCAGAACCTTCTACTACAGAGTTGGCTAATGTGGCCAATAGCTGATTTGTACTATAAATCCCAACTGATTTACCAATAGCAAAAACTGTGGGAATAGTAGCATCAACAGTAAATAATACAAACTAAAACTAGCTGCATTAGGATTAGATTGTACCCACTAAAATCATGTCCAATTTCTAGAAGATATATAAAAAGAAAGACTAATGCTCCAGAATTGTATCTTTGCTCCTCTTTCAAAGATTTAGTCCTCTGCTAAGACAGCACTGAAAAGGAGGTGGTTGATATTGAACTTAATTTGAAGCAGGCACACATGAAGGAAAAAAAAATCCCTAAAATGGTTAGATAATATAGTGCTTAGAGATTTAAAAGTTAGGAAAATTGGAATGACTTAATTAAATATTTACAGTAATATATAATTGAAATATATTTGTAACTTGGGAGGAATAACATTAAGTGCACAAATAGTAAACTTTTCGGAGCATCTAGCTCATGTTATCCCAATCTGTAATCTGTCAGTTGTATTGATACTGCAACTTATAAAATTCTCCAGCATGCATAATGAAGAGAAGTTGAAAAACATTAGGTTTAGGGAAACCTACTGCAGATATCACCTATCAAGTTATTATCTTAGTTTACAGGGACAGAAGAAGAGCTTACATTTGAAGATTAAACTCACCTACTTTAACCCTAGCCAAAACCAACATTGGTCCATTTACTATATCACCTTATGGGTTTCTTGCAGCACTTGGAGATAGGTAAGTAGGTAGGTAAGTATGTGTGTATATGTATACACACACACACACACGTACACACATTCACCCACCCACATATATACACAGAGTGAAAGAGTTCCAAAGCAGAAAAAAATCACCTTGGCTTACTTCTTGGCTTAATATAATATGTGAATCAATTCAGAGCCTGTCCCACCTATCATTCAGGTAGGCTGAAGAGCGCTGTAGGGTTCATGTTCCAACCTGGCTGGTTCACCAAACAAGAAGATGTTTTTAAGATGCATTAAGGCAGAGAAGAGAAAGGGGAATTCTAAAATTCTGCCAAAAAATAAACATGTCTGATTACACTGAGATGTTGAAATGTTTGCAAGCAGCTCCCCCTCCCACATGACTGTATTAAAAATATAATTAACTCTTGATTTAACAAAAGGGGGAAGAGAGTTGCAGGTGTCCTTTAAAGCAAATGATCATTAAATATGAATATATTTTGCACAATCATTTAACATATTTTACACATAGCTAAGATTATGAATGGGATTTTATGAATGTACAAAAATATAGTGTGCAACATTTGCTTACTACATCCAATATCTACTAAACTAAGGTCCATTAAATTGCATTGGCATCTTTAGTATTAAATGCATGTTGCTTTTTCCAATAGATGACATCTTCAAGGAGAAAGGTGCTCACATGGCTGGCTTAGCTCTGAGAACTGAATTCCATAGGCTTTAGAAGAAAGGAAACGCCCCGTGGATTCAGTTCTACAGCTAGGCAGCTAATAAACTCCAGAGAGTCTGATCACAAATGCTTCCAGGTATCATCAAAGAACTGCCAAGAACAGATTTACAAACTCATTCAGTTAAATATTTGCCATCCATCATTCAACTTAGGCATCATTTGTTATTCTTAAAAAGCTAAAGCAGTTCTATTTTAAGCAGCTATTCACCCAAACCAAGCCAATCTTTAAAATGTTTATGATGTTGCAATGTCACTTTTTGGCATGAAGGAATGATTCTCTAAAGTGCTATAAAGACACTATCCAAGTAGAAAGGCTGATCTGGTATAGTGGAAAGCATCCAATTTAAATGTGAGCACACAATTTGAGCATAATGTCAGATGCAAGAAATCAGGAACTAAGCTTGTTCAAATGAGTGCAAGCTTAATCTGTGCTAGCTACTACAAGAAACTGAACTACTAATAGTCAAGGCAAATTGGTGGTATTCAAGAAAGGCTGGACTTAGATCTCTTCTGGGTGCAAAGGGATTCCAAACTGATGACATACTTGACTCCTGCCTCGGGCTCAGTCTGGTCATCTCCTTAATGAACGGTACATAAGTAGATCTGTGAGGGATCAATCAAACTATTTGCTTTGGGACTTGATAAAGCCCTGGCTGAGCTAAAGCAACAGATTTGGGATCTAAGTATCCAAAATGATTGTACCAAACTCTGCCATCCCTTTTATAGCACAAACATTTCTTTTTCCTAGTCTGCTCCTAGGTATTTTATAACATCTTATATGTTCCGTATAGGAGATTATTTACTTTGGCAAAAATTGGGGTGCTACCTATTAAGGCAATAACTGGTAGATATATAAGCCTCCCATATGAAAGTTAAATTTATTTCTGTTCAGACTTGGAAATAGACTGTGTCTCATGTGCTATTGTCCATTATACAGCCAATGGCAATCAAGTGTCATGCTTCCAATTGTTAATAACTCTCATTGCCATTGTCACCAGGAGACTGTTACCCTAGCACTGATGTTGTTTGGGTATTGAAACATCTGCAAGAAAACAACCAAGCTCAGAGAGCACCAAGGACCCCACAGACTGTTACCCTTCTCCTGGATGGCTATTCTTCAGAAATCTCCAAGGAAGAATTCTTATCCATACCTCTTAGGAACCATCAGGTTCCTCCCTCATGCTATTCATTGCTAGTTTTATTTATTTATAGCTAATTGCTTTAGGATTTACTCACAATTTTTATAGCTATTGCGTTGTATGCCAGTCTTTTATTATGTTTGGACTTGAACTATAAATAAATTTTCATTTGGAATCTTATAGAAGGAATTATGGTTGGACTGAGCACAGGTGGGGGAGGATTGCCAAAATAATTACACTGGGAAATGGTATAGTGATATTATTCCAGGTAGAAAGTTTCGTAATTTATCTGTGTTGGAAATGATATTTTACCAGTCACAAAATGTTGCAGCACTATATGTTTTTATTTGGTACAAATTTCACCATATTATATGACATTGTTATGGTTTTTTGTGGGGCATGGAGAGTTAAACTAGTGGTTTCTACCTGTGCATGTGCATGCATGGGTGCGCACGTGCACACAGACACACACACACACACACACAGTATTGATTTTATTTGGGGGAGGTCTTTTTTTCTTGAGTTCCTAATTTTTAAAAAATCTTTGTTTTTTGTTTTTTTTAGTTCATTTAGTATGTTATTATTTACATTTTATATTTATTTCTTATAATCTCATTATAAAATACAATACAATGGGCACCCTTTCCCCCCCCCAAAAAAATATTTCTGGTTCAGCTGCTTCTCCAATGGAAATTTTGCAAAAATAATATAACATCACTACCTCTACAGTTGCAAGATTAGTGATTCCATCTTAATGTCCACTTTCTTCCAGTTAACCAGATTTCATTCTGTGTCTTCTGGAGTCAAGCACTGTAAGCTCATCTCTATTGCTTCTAAGGTAGCCATTTTGATCTATTCTTGAGAGTTTGGACTAGGGTTTGGAATGTCAGAGGTGGTGAACACCTCAAAAAACAGGCTCTGTTATCTGATGATATGCTTAATCCAAAATTAAAAATAACAGACAACTTCTGTTTCATTTTGACTGTAGAAGTAACTAAACAAGTCATGACCCATTGGTCATGGAAACGTCATTTCAGTTATTTCTTTATCTAATATTTGTACATGCCCATGCACCCTCCTCAACCCTTGCTTTGCCTCCCCCACATCCGCTACATCCTCTCCAACGTATACCACACCCACCACAACCTCCCTTACCTCTGCAGTATCTCATGCATGTGTGTGCACTAAGCCTTTTATACATCCCCTTGCCTCCTTGAGAACCCTCACAGGCTTCATCAGACCTCTTAACCCTCACAAGTCTCATCAGACCTTGCTCCTTACCCTACTCAGCAGCAGCCCAACTGATCTTGGACTTGTGACTTCCTGCTAGCTTCCCCACCGACTTGTGGGAGGCTGGCAAGGAGCCCTGGAAATGACAATCCCATGACCATGGCTGACTGGCAGTATGGCAGCTCTAAAGCAGCCACAACCTTTCCAATTCCAATCCCATGGGAGTAATGGTTTCTGGAGTCTGTACGTATTCTTTACGTTAGCCCATTTGAGAAACACTGGTTGAAAAATTGTTGCCTGTGATGCACCGTTTCACTCAACTGAAGGTTGCAAACAATCAAACAGACACAAGAGTTTTAGTGGTATATAAATAAATATCACTGCTTAGACTGTCCTCTATCTTACAGTTCTTAAACCTGACCCATCAAGTTTTCCAGAGGATGAAAAATGCTACCATGACTATCACAAGACCAACATTTTTGTATCACTTTTTATAACTGTTTCCCATTATATCAACAGCCATTAGGGCCATCCTATACATATACGTATACACACACGTATATACACATATATGTATACACATTGTGTATACACACACACACACACACACAATTTGGAGGACTTCCATCAAAACAGTATTAGTTCCTGCTTGTTATCTGTATATGCATTCAGCCTTAAGTTCCCAAGTACACAATATTTTTAATGTTTAAATGGGTTCAATCCACAGATGTTTCAACTCTACTCACAATCTAATATACAATCCAGTTTTAACAGGATTTGTGGGCCTGTGAAACTTTACAGACATGGGTATTTATGCTAAAAACTAGATATCTCTCTCTTCGTTCAGCACCATGGCCAGTTATATGATACTTTTCCAGAGTGCTTAAATTATGGAAACTGCCTAACAGGAAGAACAGTTTGATAATTAGAATCAGTTACTAAAAATGATCAAGCAGAAGATAACCAACAATTGGTCAATATAACTTTGGACACAATAGACTAAATATCTTTCCAATTCTAAGGTCAAAATAATATTAAAGAGAAAATCAAAATGATTTGACTTTTGCCTCAAAGTCAGGAGATAATAACTTGATGAAATAATTTCTTCAAAAAAAATATAGTCTTATCATTATACTCAAGAAACTTCCACTTAAACAAGAACAATCACACACTAGAACATGCTTGTTTTTATTTAAAATTGCTCAAATAGCTTGTGTACAAATTAGGTTTCAGTCTAATAGTCAATCACAGCTTTGTGAATAAGATGATGAGATTCAGAGAAATAATCAATGGCAGAGAAGATATTGAAAAGGCTATTTTAAGAGTTAAGCAAGGTGAATCCTTGCTAATCTAAAATGACAATCCTGCCCCAATGTTAGCTTTCTGTGTATCTGAAATTACAGGTGAAAAAATAGATGGCGATGAAATACACTATTATCTTGTATTGTCATTCCAAGTTTTAGTTTCTAAATAGAACCATAGTGAATATCTTATGATTATTTAGTTTAGTAGTTAGTGCCTCCCTCCCTTCCTTTCTGTCACACACACACACACACACACACATATATATATATACATATGACAGGAAAAGATCCTTGGGAAGGTTTGGCGAAAATTTAAAGTAAGGGTAGCAGCAATTCAGATACTGGCAAAACAAGCAAGAACACAAGATCAATTATACATAAAATATTATTGAATACACCACCACCACCACCCCTCCTGTGATTATTGGCTGCAGAGAAAGCAATAGACGACTATACAAATTTTAATGGAATACTATTTTTCACTCCCCCAGTGTTGTGCTTATAGCCCAGTTTTCAGTGTAAGCATCACTGGCTCTTAGAGCAGCAGAGATGAGTACTTGTTCAGTCAGTATGGTTTAGTAGTCTAACTACATCATCTCTTTGATTTCTTTTTCTTCTTTCTGTTCCGCTCTTCACTGCTGTCCTCAGCTTCACTAGCAGTTGGGGTGGGTTCTTTTCTTATGATTGTCTTCTCTATCCTGTATTCTTGTTCTCCTACTCTGGGGTTTCCCTTTACAATAAATTCACCATTCTGGTACATTATGGAAACATCTGTCTTTGGATAGGTACCATAGACTCTTCTGAGATCATCTTTCACGAAGTCTGGCAAGTCCCTCCTAGGCCCCATAACACGTTCAAGCCTACCCCAATGGAGCTCTCCTCTCAGAACAAACCCTTCAGGCCACAGATCCCAGTTTGGTCTCTGGAATGCCATATGAGGACGACAGTTACCGTAAGGCTGGTACAGAGGAACAGAAGGCACCTGGGGAAATTGCCAGAAAGGATAAGGGTAAAAAAAGGGACTTGGACCATAGATGTGATGGTACTCCATTTGGTTGGATAAACTGTCATTGTAACCGTAGTCCATGATAGCAAGAGGCTTGTAAACGTTGTGCATTGGAACCTGGGGCAGGAATGCATAAGGAAAATTCTGAAACATGCCAGGATAGTACAGAGCCATACTGGTAGACGGTGCACGCAGGTTCTTCTTAACCAAATGCCACTTTTTCATGAAGCATTTCACCTAGGTTTTTTCTTCCACACTGTGAGGACAAAGTAAGAGATGCTGAACTTCTTGAAAACATAAATAGTTCATATCTATTTATCAACTCTAAAGATTTAGAACAATTGCATGTAAAGTATACAAATTTTCTAAAATGACATTTGTTCAGGGACAACATTTAAAATACGCCTAAAGGGTCTTTTTTCCTTACAAACAATAATTTCATAATAAGTGCTCTAAACAATTTATTACAGTACTTCAATAACTTTGAAGCCTGTTGAGACAAGTTGTGTGTACCTACTATAGTGTTCTAATAAACAAAAATGAGGAAGTTTTTTATTCAGGGAGTGATGCAAAACGATGCAAAGCCATACTCAGATTTATATGTTGGAAAACGTAGGCTTGAGGCTACATTTTAAAGAACCATGATTCTGGGTAGAAGAGAATTTCAACTTTATCCCAACTGTTCCAAATCAGTTTGTATGTGCACATATATGTACATATGTGTGGTGATTCTATTGCACATTAAGCCACAGATTCAACTTTAGCATCCCAAATAAACTATGCTATGGATAGTTTTGCATAAACAGTTGTAACTTAGAACACAGAATTTCTGGGTTCACATCAAATGGGAAGCTACGCAGAAGCAACCCCCAGGGTAGCTTAATAATACTTGACTCCTGTACCATGGGACCTCCCATATTATGCTTTCCCAATTGCATGCCTAAATGGAAAGCAGGCTGAAGAGTAAAAGCCAGCCACAAGCACTGTGCTTATTTCAAAAAAAAAATTCTTTATATCTCCTGGGTGCAATCCTAGAAAATAAAACAAAGGGGCAGTGATCTAGTATTCTGATAAGAAAACAGACAAAGTGCTAGCAAGTATCCAGGGAGAGTAAACAGAGGGGACACCAGCACCAAACTCAGTTGTCATTTCCAAGAAAAGCAAGGCTTTTGATAGTACCAGTGGAATGTGTCTTCCCTTATAAGAAACAGGCAGGAGGGGACCCGATTACAACCAGCACAACAGTGAGGTCAAAATTAAAGTCTTCAGCGTTGCACTATGGTCCCATTGTGCCTCGGTCTCCCCCAACCTTCAGTTCTTGGTTATATTAAAAATCAGCTAATAATAATAGTAATATTATAAACAATAATAAAGTAGTGTTGTTGGTACTTTGCAATAAATATTATGTATTGCCTCTGCAATTCAGACACTATTGCATATTTTAATATTCTAGGAAATGGCAAATTATCTATGCATGTGCTAAAACAATCATAATCAATTTACTGAAAGCTCACGCTGACTTCATTTCAGTAACACAGAGTTGGGTAAGCCAACTCTCAAGCATATCCTCAGGAATTGCATTTGAAGTAAATAGTGATGGTAACTCTCTCCTAATAGAAATGCAAGTTGTCACTTGAAGCTAAAAAGCAGCCAAAATATTATTTAAAAAAAATCAGTGAAGTTGGCTAGCTAAAACAAGGACAAATACAACTTTTTACATTTCTTTCTCTTTTCATTTCACTGTCTACACAACATCAAGGAGATAAACACTGACTTCCATTGCTAATTTAATATCAGAAATAGACTTTCTTAAAATGAAAACTCTAAGCCGGCTTCCTGTCTCTGGCTGATCATTCCTCCCCCCCCCCCAACATGGCATTTTACAAGTTCCTCTATTAGAATTAGACTACAGTTATCTGTTTCACAGTCTGCTTTAGGATTTTAAACTTCACACCAATCCTTACTTTGCATTTTATACCCAACTATTTTTCCCACATGTCCTGTGTCTTGAATACAAGATTTCACAGTCTAGAATGGGATACACATAGAGATACACATCAATTTAGCTCTCTTTAAAGGAATAAAAATAGAACAAAATGCCCCCAAAATCCTGCATTAAAAAGTGAAAGCCACCTTACCAACGATAGTAGTAGCACAGTGGCAAGTAAGTTCTGCCCAAGCAATGCCCAAGGATATGTAAGAAAATGCAATTATCACTGCCACAGCTCCTGCCAACCTAACATTTTGAAAGTATGCATATGCAAGTAGATAGATACTCCTTTGGTGAGAAGGTAATAATGTTCCATGCACCTCGGTGTATAGTCATGCTGGCTACATGACCACAGAGGTGTCTTCAGACAAGGCTGGCTCCCTCGCCTCGGAAATGATTACCATACCTTGGAGTCAGACACGACTGATCAAGGAAAAACCTTCACTTTTACTTCAACCTGAATAATATCCTCTCTCTCTCCCTCTCTCCTCCCCCGCCCCCTTCTCTCAATTCAGGTTTCAGGTTTTGTTGTCTGGAGAACAGGACAAAGGAATACATAGCAACCAGATAAACTCTAGAAAACAGGAGAACATTCTCGCAGATATTATCTCAATCTTTTCTTGTTGAGATTATTGTACATGTTCTGTTCCTCCTTGCCCTTTTAAGGTAACACAGTAGCTTGGACTCTTTCTATAGTAGAGTTGTACCTCAATAAGCAACGGGTACTATTGAGGTAGCTATGTTTAATTCTTTCCTTACCCTGTAAAAGGGAGTCATTTATCCAGTTACTGACTCTCTGTATTACCACTTATGCATTTTATCACTATTTCTTCCTATCTATTTTATTTTGGAATTAGACTATGCATGTACTATATTTTATTTTACTTTATTTTATTAATAAGGTTGCAAGACTAATCATTCAGTAACTACTACTACGACTACTACTACTAATTCCTTCCATTCCAGGCCGTGTTCCAAGAAGTATGGATTCCAGGAGAAAAGAAACATCCGAAGTCATGACTGATGAAGTATGAGGATTTCATATTTTTCCTTCTTTCTCCTCTAGAATTACTCCATTGGAAGTAATTATATCACAGCACTACATAACCAGCACACGAGTTAGGCTTTGTTTATATACTGCTGAACTGAGAGCCACTCTCTTCATCTTTAAGTCGGCTAAAAACTATTCCGACATGAAACATCTTGTCCCATTGGCATCCCTATCTTGTAGTTGGATGAGGTTGCTATCTTCAGTCACCTGAAATAAATTATAGACCAGTACAACTAAGGGTAATTTACATATGGGCCTGAGAGGAGGAGGAGGAAGTCTCATAAGAACAAAGCTGAGAAAACATACTGCCAGGACATATTTATGCCATGATTCAGTGCAAGCAGGGAATGCAGAAGCAGTTTATTTTTTTTTCTTATCCCCAAATTCAGAAGGCTAGCCAGACCATATAAAAGCTTTCTACAACTGTCTACTTCAGTGCTTCTCACCCTTAGCAAATTTTAAGATGTCTGGATTTCAGCTCCCAGAATTCCCTAGCCAGTATGCCTCCCCTCATGCAGGCTGGGGAATTCTGGGAGTTGAAGATATTTTAAAGTTTCTAAAGATGGAAAACACTGGTCCAGTTAAAGAAAGTTTGTTGCCAGGATATTAAATTTTTTAAAATTGCAATAATTATAAGAAACGTTTGATTTTCTCTGGATCGCCAACCAAACATTCCTGCATTTCTAAAATCTAGAAACACCTAGCTGGATTTAGCTAATCTCAAAAAGGGAAAAAAGAATCACACTGATTAATACTTGGATACGAGACTATCAGAATATCCTAGTGCTAAAGATGTAAGTTGGAGTCAAATCATCATGACAAGCCACTTTTATACAGTTGAAAAGAAAACAAAAAATATATCCATATAGTCACTCGGAGGAAACTAAAAGAGATGCCAGACATATTCCAACTAAAAGGATTCTTTAATACTTTTAGTAATAATTTATAAAAGTGCCCACAGGATACGATTAAAAAAAAAGGTAACAGCTGCAATGATGTGATCAAAGCTCCATCTTCTTCAGGTAAAACTTAAATTGCATCATCATGGCTACTGTCTTGACTTTAATTTTAAAGATAGTTACAAAGCTGAATAAATTCCATTAATAAAGTTAAGAGAATTTATCATGGGGGAAAAAATGATAGGTCTTTGGTATTCAAGGCTGTAAGCAAGGCTATGAAGTTTGAAGTATAAAGTAGCAAGCCTCATGCTTCAAGCATTGGTGTCACCTAGTCGGATAATGAAATATCTGCAGGAAAACAACCAAGCTCAGAGAGCACCAAGGATCCCACAGTATTACTTTATACATTTGCATTTGTGTGAGTTTAGTTTTTAAGTTTAACTTTCTCCTACACATGACACTATATGTTTGGGAGCTAACACACTGGGGCCCAATAGTAGGACTATCAAAATTGTTGCTTTAAAAAATAATGGCTTAAAATTCCTATCTCCCCCATTGTCAAAAGTTATGTTAGTTAGATTGTGAGAATTACAGTCTACCATATCTGGAGATCATTAAGCTAGAGGAAGGTGCCCTAACCTTGTCTAGGTAACAGGCTGGGAAGCCTCACTAGCATTTTAAATCCAGCAACACTCTCAACAATCAAACAGCATCTCCCAAGTACTGCTTATATAAGTATCGGTCAAGAATTAGAACAGCCCTACTATTATAAAAATAACATATTACAGAAAGTTAAATGTTGCCTTTTGTAAATGCATAATAAAACCATCATTATATTTGCTATTTCACAATTTAAAAATGTATTATTATTAAATATTACCTTTTAGGACTTTGAATTCCACCTTATTCTTCTACCTAAAAACAAAACATCGTTATCAAACAATCTTACATTTACCAGTATTACTTGCAACTCTCTCTTTCCTCACACTTATTACTTTCAGCTCATTGCTTCCCATTAGCTCATTTTATCAACCCCAGACAACACCTGGAGCAATTTAATTAGCTATCATTCTTCTTTGTTAGGCAACGGAAATTCTAATACAAATCCAATTCAAGAGGAATTCTGTCATTAGGCACAGATAGCCTATTATTTGGAATTATCTCTTGGAGTCAGTTTCCTTCCAACTTTACACTTGTTTGAAAAATTTTCAAAACTAGTAAACAGAGTCTTTTTCCCCAAAGGAAAATTTGAAAAAAGATATGTAGGAGAAGATGTGTTATACTGTTTGATGTTAGCTGTAAAGCAGTGTTTCCCAGCCTTGGGCATTTCTGGGTTTTTGAACTTCAGCTCCCAGAATTCCACTGCCAGGATGGCAGTTGATAAGCATCTGGCAGTTTAAGTCCATTAACCTGGAAATGGGCAAGGTTGAGAAACACTGCAGTAAAGTATAAACCCACAGAACAGGTTAGCATCACAGGCTATATTATTATAGTAGGTTAATTGAGCTGTGTGATGGGCCTTATTATTAAGAGCCCACACAACTCTAATGGTTCATGGTTTAAGATTATATGTGCCATGTGACTATGGAACGCCATCATTTTTGACTAGCAACAATGACATTTCAAACAATGACTAATTAATTTCAGCTCTTTGGTAGAAAACTCAATTATCCATGGCCCTAATTTTGTTTCATACTTTTTACTGTTCAAATGTTTATTATATAATTATTTTTGTCTGCTGCATTGAATTTTTATAATAGAGTGATGTAAAGTTTTGTGGATAAATTAAAAAAAATAAACAAGCCACAATCATAGAGTTAGAATCACATGGTAGAAGAAAATGACAGCACACACACATGTACAGTATTCACATCCTGTTATGGCCCCAGGATATATCCAGAACTGCCTTGCAAAGTACAATTCTGCTCATCTGCTCCAACCATCTAGAGCAGTGGTGGCGAACCTATGGCACGTGTGCCACAGGCAGCACTCAGAGCCCTCTCTGTGGGCACGCCTGCTGCCACCAGCAGCTTGAGCAGGTCCATTAGGCTGCCGCTGCCACCTGGAGCAGGAGCCCCGCCCAGCACAAAGAAGGCAAAGCAGCCAGCTAGCAAGCTTGAGTAGAGGTGGTAGATCACGCCCCCATGCGCTCGCTGGCCTCTGTGTGCGATGGTGTCAGGCAGCATCTGCCCCTGCCTCGCCTTCCCTTGCCCCACAGCAATGGCACCCCCATCCTACCCCCTGCCTCACCCTGCAGGACAAGCCTTCTGCCCACCGCTCCAACACCAGAGACCCTCTAGATGTCCCCCAATCCTGCCCAGCCCCCACAGGCATCGCCCCCATGAG